>NC_089580.1:107260169-107285994 GCF_019320115.1 Miscanthus floridulus | reverse complement strand
CGCGGCGTCGTGGGAGTTTCCCGTCGGTGTCTAGTCGGTATGGTCTCCAGGCCGACAACATGCTGCGCTCCTGTACTTTTGTTGACTTGGTGAAGTGCGGAGACCTGGTGGCTGCTGTGGTCGGTTGTGCCGAGACCTGCTGCGCTGAGGCCTTTGCAGGCGGCAATGCGGGGTCTTGGCGGCCATCGTCGTAGTTGATTTAGGCGGAACAGTGCGGAACGTGTGTCTACAGGATATGGTATCAGTAAGGGATGGTAAAAAGGCGATTTGACCGTTGTCCCGTCGCTCCTGTCGCGCGCACTGCCGATCGTGGCTTACGTAGTGGGTGCAGCTGGGCGCATTGATTGGATGCGACAGCCCGCTAGAGCGACTTTTGAGGCGGAGGCGACGAGGTTGCGGGACGAGCCCAGCCTCGAACGAGGCGGAGCATGGCCAGCTCGCCCGAGGCCCTACCGGGAGTCTCGGCGAGGCGGAACTCGGTCAGTTCGCTGGTCCCGAGGTCACAGGAACCCAGTTCTGACTCCCCACGTCGTGTTCGTCCTTGGTGCAGGAGTTTAGGCAGCACTGTAGCTGGTAACCCCTGCACAGTCCCGTCGTGGATGGCAGGGCGCCGACGTGCTAGTCATCGTGCGACGACGTCGTAGGGAGCCGTGGCTCTGCAGACGCCGAGGACGAGCCATCGTGGGGGCTCGGCGGACATGGATCCTCAGGCTGCCAAGCCCCTGAAGCAAACTGCCGAGACCTTGGAGGGAATTATTGGTCCTGGGTACTGATTCCGAGGCCACAGTATCCCAGACATGGCTCCCCATGCTGCGTTGTTCTCGGAGCAGGAGTCGGCAGCACAGTGAGGCATGGGCATCAACCACGTGCATAGTGGTTGGCACAGTGGTGGGTAACCCCTACCCAGTCCTGCCTCCTGTCCCGTCGGCCATTCCGCTGTACTGTGTCGAGCATGCGGCCGACGTCAGGGGCAGCAGTTGGCTGAGTTAATGCGACACGACGTTTTGTCAGAGGGATGGGTGAAGGAAGAGGCAGCAGAGTGCTGCCGAGCCCGCCTCGCGCGAGACGGAGGGTCGGCGGCCCGGCCGAGGCCTGCGACGGGAGGGGGTCGGCCGAGGCCTTCGGTGGGGGATCGTCCGAGGTCAGCGGTGAGGGGGCCTCGGGCGAGTCGGAGAATCGGCCGAGGCCAGCGGTGTGTTTAGCTGGTTTCGATCTTTACGAAGTCTAAGCAGTCGTTTTTGGTTCTTGCTTAGGGTACCCCTTCTTACGGTATCCGACACTTTTACTCAACATTACCCCGGTAGACCGGAAAAACCTATTCGATACCTCAGTGAATCCTAGTACATTCAAATGTGTATTTAGCCGGTTCCCTTTTCTAACTTGTTTGGCAAAAAAACTTACAAACTAATATGGTGTACTCATCAGCCCAATCAATAGCATCACCCTGACCATGATTCGCGCAACATTTTTTGAAGTTCCAAACCCTGAATTCCACACAACAATATAATTTGTCAAACAAAATGCATGAGATGTTCATACCTCATCCTCCTTTGCCCTCCACTTTTGTAGCCAAAGCACATCTTCAACCTTGAGATACAGGTAGTAGGGGAAAGACTTGGCTTTGCTCAGGCCTCCCTATTCAAGCCGCAACACCGATAATCTTGGTCATTGCATCCCAAGCAGCAACGCTGGCCTGAAGGGTACGGTGGTCGCGCCCACCCGCACCTGGCAAGGAGGCCGAGCCGCCACCCGCGCCAGGCTGGGAGGCCATGCCACCACTCCCCAGAGAAGGGAAAAGCACCGGAGGAGGTCCACCGCCGGCGAACTGAGCTGACAAAGACTTCGAGAGCCCAACCCTAAGAACTATTTTCCCCATGGGAATGGAGCAAAAAAGGTGTGGGGTTGAGGAGGGCCCAATCTACCTCCTCTAGCCATCATTGGCGGTGTAGGATGGTCGTCGACGGAGAGGTTGCGGGCGGCGTGGCTCCCTAGCCACACGTGCTCTGTTGCTAGGGAGGGAGAACGAGCGTCAAGAGGAGGGAGACAAGAAACGAAAGTGAAAAAAAACAACGAATTGGTACGTGCTTGAGTTGTGTAATGGATGGCAGCGGTGGGTACTTACCCCCTTCATGATGATGTACGGAACCTGCATTTTCAGAGCACCCCTTATATGTTGCATGGAATCCATGGATCTAACCTCAAAATCCAGATTTTTGTTACTTCAGACCCCATGGGGGAGAGGTGTTTGGGTAAAAAAAAAGAATCTAGAGCTGATTTTAATAGATCTGGAGCATTTGGAGCTGTCGCAGACAAGCCCTTAGATAGCACCTCACTGTCTTGGCTGCTATCGTCTCCGGCGGCCATTGGGGCCACTCCTTTCCTTGATCTCCCATTATAAATAGCCCCCCCTGCTGCAGTCCACATGCAAACCAGAAGCTAGCATCCCAACATAGGCACTAGCTGTAATTAGAAGCTGTGAAGTGTGAACTGCACGTGATTTCTACCAAGTGCATTGGACACCCTTCACCCTCGCTGCTACTGCTACTAGCTGCAGCACAGGGTGCGCCTGCGCCCTCAGTTTTTTTTCCCTCTTACTTAAATGTACACATAAGTTTCTTTTGCGCTGACTGTTATCTCTTTATGTTCTTCCTTGGCATCCATATACAGGTTTCACTTGAAAAAATCAAACGTGCTATACTACTATGCCTTCCCAATGCAGCGTGGTGCTGAAGAGGAGCACGATGGCAGCTACAACTTGCTGCTTGCTGCTGGCATGCTTGGTTGCCGGACAGCTGCTTGCGATGGCTGCCGCAAAGGAGAATGCTCACCATCACCAGAAGCTGCTGGCGGCGGCGCCTACACCATCGTCGCCGGCGGGACTTCCGACTGACCCCAAGCTGATCAGTCCCTGCGCTTTCTGCTATGCTTATAGCTGCCCCAGTGACTGCAAGGGAATATGCGGTTGCCACTGAATCATATCTCAAGCGCGATATATTTGCTGCAGATCTCAAATAAACAACCCGTGGATCGGGCACACTGAAGGCACAGTTTGTTTTAAAAACCTATATATCATGCAGTGTATGGACGTGTTTCCTTCAGCTTAAAATCGAAATTTTATGAAAATAACCAAGAATCCCACCTAAAGGCTCACTATTGTTTTTAGATTCTCTTCACCGTGCGGGCAGGCAAATAAAAACCATTATTTACACGGCGGTCGCAGAATCAGGGATAACACGGCTTCGTTGCCACGGCCGCATAAACACAGCAGGATTCCGGAGCAGGGCGAACCAAACACAACCTGCATATTACTGAAGTCCAGTGATCAGTAACAACAGAAATGAACATGTGTGATCACAATTCACATGTACTCATGCACATCTTCTGGATTTTATACGTGGCAGGCGGGTGCTTCAGTTGTCTAACGAGTACACAAGAGAACGGCTTTCTGAAGTCTAATATAAAAAAAAAAACAGTGGAGCTGAAGTCACTTTGAGGCGAGAAGCCGAAGCCACCAAAAAGTGCCTTTTTCTAGCTTCTCCATTTTTTGAAAAGCCCTGCCAAAGAGATATTGATGATTGCATAAACCAAGTTATTTACTTGCATATATAATTTAGGAGAAATTTTACAATGGTTGGAAAAAACATGGGATATCCATTGGGCAAGATCGGACAATGAAAAAATAGGAGGTACTCAACTGAAAGTACTTAAAGTTATTTTCTTAATTAATTAATTAGAAAATAGAAAAAGATGAAAATACCTAGAGGTACCAATGTACTTTTCCTACTATGGTAAAGAGCTCATAATTTAGCGAGTGTTTTAACGTGGTAAATTTTAAATTGCTTACTACCATCACTGCTTAAATTCCCCTAGTTATTTGGGGATTTCAAATTTCATTGAAACGCTCGGAATGGACATGTTGAATAATTGTTTCTCACTCCCAACCTGTGGGTCGGCAGGGGGCATCCTCATCGCCGCATCTGAAAGGTACTTTAAACTGCAGCCGCTTTCCTCCACACAACACATAATTAGGCCTAATTTGGCACAGCTCAGCTTCACCAGTAAAGGGGGGGGGGAGAGACAGCATCACAAGCAGTTTTTTGGGTGAAGTTGAGCTGTTTTTGTTATCCTGTGTCGGCAAAATAGCTTCACATGATGGAACAAAAAAAAATCAATGACTAGAATGCCCTTTTTATTTTCTCTTTCTCCTTTCCTTTTCCATGCGTTCTCCCCACGTGACCATAGCACACGCCTTGGAGTCCACACTCGCCCACGCCCCGGCGGCCACGCTCGCCCTAGCGGCTCGTGCCTGACCGCACCCCGGCGGCCTAGCTCGCCCACGCCCTAGCAGCCCGCTCGTGCTGGCTTAGCCACGGCGCCAGTGTCCACGCCTAGCCCAGTGGCAGCGGCGCCCGCGCCTCGGCCCACCAGCGGCACGCGCGCCTTGGTCATTGGCGGCACCTTGCACTCCGACTGATGGACTTCATCTCGCTCGGGGCCGGCCTCCAACCCCACACCATCTCTCTCCCCTCCGTTGCTGCTCATCCACGGCTTCTGGCCCCGGTGAGCCGTGTACTGGGCAGTCGCGCCCCCGGTGGGCTGCGTCCTGGTGGCCGCGCCCTCGGCGAGCTGCTCCCTAGCGGCCGCGCCCTCGGCAGACCACGCCACTGGCTGCTGTGTCCCGGTGGGCACGCGCGCTCTATCTGCAGGGCAAACCGAGTCTTTTGGGTAGGCTGAGGCCCACTTGTGCCAGATGAAGCTAAGATATGATAAGCTATTTTTTTCAGCTCTCTCCCATCCTATCCCTTTGTGACTAGAGAAAAAACAACTTCAACCATGAAGCTGTTTTGAAAAAGGGGTGTTTGGCAAAAAAAAAAAACACACCTCACAATAGCTCATGAAGTTTTTGGTGAAGCTGTGCCAAACAGGCCCTAAGTGTGACAATTACCATGTTAGCTGAAAATGTAACCCGGAGCATGACCTGGGTTTATGGCCCGCAGAGTGACCCAGACAAAAGACTGTTTCTCCAAGAATTAACATCCCTGAAATCCACCATGCAGCCGGAATGGATTATACTAAGAGACTTCAATCTCATCTACCGTGCCCAAGACAATAGCAATAACCGTATAAACCTGGGCATGATCAACAGGTTTAGAAACATGATCGATGATCTACAACTCTTACCAATAGAAATGCATGGGCGTAGATTCACCTGGTGCAACGGTCAACACAGTCCCCTACGATGAGCAAAATTGACCATTTGCTTGCCACCACGGAATGGTTAGACCTATTCCCACGCAATGACCTACAAAGCCCTCCTGGCTTCAATGGGATCCGATCACTGCTCACTTCTACTAAAAGGGGAGACTAGCGCAGATTTCTACAGGGCTTTAGGTTCGAATCTTTTTGGACAAGGATGCTGGGTTTTATGGAAACAGTACAACAAGCATGGGACAAGCGAGTCAATACCCAAGATGATGCTATGCTCAGATTACAAGTAAACCTTCTGCGTACGGCCAAAGCCCTCAAAGCCTGGAGGCATTGAAGCTTCAACAATTGGAAACTGAGAAGTGCAATAATGCAATTAATCCTCCAAGAACTAGAAAGATCACAGGAAAGACGGACGTTAACACCTGAGGAATTGGAGTTCAAGAAATTCCTAAAATCCAAATTAGTGTGGTTGGCAGTAGGCCAGTAGTACAAAAAAGTAAAGCCAAACAACACTCCAGACTAAAATGGATACGCTATGGTGACACCAACAGCCGACTATTCCACATATTTGCAAATGTCCGGAGGAAACAAAACTTTATAAGTTCCATACTCAGCAATAACGGGATTGCGGTGTCTCAGCAAGACAAAAGCAATGTTGCCCATCAATTTCTCAGCGAGTCCATAGGTAATCCAAAGCACGGGAATCTATCTCTAAACTGGGAGGCCCTGGGTTATAAGCAGTTGGAGCTAGATAGTTTGGACTCACCATTCTCAGAGCAGGAAATTGCAAAAATCATAAAAGACATGCCACCAATGAAAGCTCCTGGGCCGGATGGGTTCATCGGTTTATTCTACAAAAAATGCTGGGAGATAATAAAACGAGATCTAGTAGAAGCAGTACAAGGTTTTTATAATCACAGAACAGCCAAGTTGCACCTGATAAATGAGGCGAACATCATTCTCCTGCGCAAGAAAACGGAAGCTGCAACCATGACGGATTATAGACCAATTAGTTTAATAAACAGTGTCGTCAAGATAATAACAAAGATACTGGCAACTCGGTTGGCGCCACACTTGAATAATTTAATGTCAAATGCCCAGAATGCATTCATCAGGGAAGGTGCATACATGATAATTTTATCTATGCCAAGATGCTTGGATACCAACTGTGGGGAGGAAAATCACTACGTCGTCTCAATTGCAAGAATTTGTGTCGCTCTGGATACGCATCCACGATGTTTAGCTGTAGCTGGATATAGAAGATCAAATCACTTGAAAATGGACCAACAACGAGCAATACACCACGAAGTCGGCCTACCGCGCGCTCAATTCTTTGGTTCCTACAGGAGGTACAAGGCCAAAATCATCTGTCGTGCATGAGCGGAGAACAAGTGCAATGTGTTCGTTTGGATTCTTGTCCAAAACAAGCTGCTAACGGCAGACAATCTCGCTCTCAGGGGATGGCCTCACCAAGATAACTGCATTCTCTCTTCACCTTTGCCTGGACTGCCCCTTTGCACAGGTGGTATGGTCTACAGTTGCAGCCTGGGAAAACTTCAGCAACCTCCACTAAGCCCTTTAAACTCAGGCAGACACCTTAATTGAATGGTGGGAATCAACATTGCCCTCAGTCCAGAAAGAGAGGAGACAGGAGTTCAATGGAATGGCAATTCATATCATGTGGAATTGGTGGAAGGAACGTAATCGCCAAAATTTTAACAATAATTACTCCATAGCACTCAAGGTGGCCGGGCGAGCCAAAGATGATCTAGTGCAATATAGAAGGGCTTTCACAACACCTAGTCAATAGGCTCTACTGCTAGGCTAAAGCCCCCCTGTGTACAGTTTGCCTCCACAATTTGGTTGTGTGTTTACTTGCCCCTTTTGGCCCTAGTACCACTCTGTGCATATAACTCTTCTTTCTCCCCTTAATGAATGGCAGAGCTCCTACCCTTACTTCAAAAAAAAAAATATCTGTGCGCAGCGGGTGATCCAGGCATTACATAAGAAAAACAGCCAAGGATTATTTGTTAAGCTTGATATCTCAAAAGCTTTTAGCTCCATCAGCTGGCCATACCTACTTGAAGTACTCGAAGCGCTGGGGTTCAGTCAAAAATGGAGAGACTGGATCTCCTCTCTTCTCCTAACATCATCTTCCAAAATTCTTTTAAATGGCAAACCAGGAGAGAGAATTAAGCATGATGTGGACTACGACAAGGCGACCCGCTGTCACCAATGTTGTTTATTCTTGCAATTGATCCCCTACAGCGCATTATTGATCTAGCAGCTCAAAAGGGATTCCTTCAGCCAGTTCTGCCGCAATCGGCAAATCTAAGATGTTCGCTGTATGCAGATGACGCAGCAAATTTTTTTGGCACCTACAGCTACTGATTTAATGAACTTGCATAGAATTCTCCAAATCTTTGTTTAATGCTCGGAGCTATCGGTCAACATGGCCAAAACAGAGATTTTCCCAATTCGACTAGACCCTACTATGGTACCACCACTCCTACAGAACTTCCCACCGAAGATCAGCTAATTCCCAGGGAAATATCTTGGACTACCGCTGCACACAAAGAAATTAAGAAGGCTCGAACTGCAACCTTTCATAGACAAGATAGGCTCTCGGCTACCAGGATGGCAAAGGATCGTCAGCTAGAAAAGAGACCCTGGTGAAAACAGTACTTTCCTCTCAACCTCACTGTCAGAAACAGTAATTTTGCCGTATGCCACAGGCACTCGGCAAATGGTTTGTCGAGTGTCAAATTTGACACTCGGCAAAAAAGTGGTTTGCCGAGTGTTTTTCTAAAATACACTCGGCAAAGGATTATTGTTTGCCGAGTGTTTTTGGGAATTACACTCGGCAAACCTACTTTTCAAAGAAAAAAAAATAATTTTTTTCTCATCATACCATTATTGTTTGCGGAGTGTTTTGGGGAATTACACTTGGCAAACATATTTTCCAAAGAAAAAATAATAATTTTTGGATCTGTTTGCTAGTTTTAATCCTTTCCCATGAAGCAGCTAGCTAGCTAGCGTATACCATCAGTTGTTTTTTGTCATTTCAGTCAACAGAGAGGCCACAAAGTGCAGTTAAATGTCTTATCATGAATATAACACACTGGAATAGCTATAGTCTTAACCATCGTGATATGGTCATGTGCATCAAGCTAAACCATCAAAACAGTTGTTCTGACACACAAACTACAGCATGTCCATGGTATATAATTAGAAACCCAGGTACATGTAAGCTCTATACACATCACAACTATAACAGACCAGAAACTAAAAGTACTCAGAAAGCAATGGCAGAAAACAAATATAATTCAGGGTACTATAATTCCTTACTCTAGCAGCCAACTGATGTGCATTGAACAAAAAAACTGATGTGCAAGCAGCTAAGCAAAATAACTAGAATAGGAAGGATCCACTTATTCCAAATAAATGAGAGTAGGCATGGCAGTCACCTTACTTGAACACATTACAATTTTTTAGTACGAAAATCAGATATGTAAACGTTGCTGTATATTCTCCATGAGTTTCAAAGAAATTAACCAAAGCTACAGACTTGCTCATAAATTTTGAAAGGCAAGCATTGATCTTTTTACTGTGGTATGAAAATGGCATGGCTCATAAATTGAATACACACATTGACTTGCTCTAAATGATAATGCAAACCTGTAGCTGAACCAAGTAAATATTGATGCTACTAGCAGGTTGACAGAAACACTAGCAAGAGAATATAGCTAAATGTCCAAACAAGATTAGAAACCAAGTAATGATTAATGACAATGACTAAACCAAGTAAAGATTAGAAACACTAGTGTGCTCTATCTGTTGCCTATAGATTGTTGACTACAAAAATAATTTAATATTATTACACCTAGTAGGCACTTAAAATAGAGAAGACAAAACAGCATGAACATCATACATGTACAGGTCAACTAAGAGCAAAAATAAAGTGCACAGAGTTATCTTACATGTCACTTTCATCTTACTTAAGCATAACAGAGTATCTGTCGATGTTTCACCACCGATAGCCTGCCACGGGGGTACCCGGTGCAGTTTGTTCGGACTTCAGCGTATGCAGAATTCGACGGTAAATGTAAGAGACAGTCGATTTATCCTGGTTCGGGCCCTCAACCGTGATCGAGTAATAGCCCTACGTCCAGTCGGCGTTAGCCTTTGAGTTGAATTGATTGTAAAGTGTTGTCTCTAACTCTCTTCTCCAGGAACCCCCATCTAAGGAGCCCTGCCCTCCTTTATATAGTCAGGAGGCCAGAGTCCTAGTCGGTTTATAATGTAAAGTCCTAGTAGGATTACAGGGTAGTATTACTACTAGGATTACATGGGAGGAATCCTAATCAAACTAGATCTCCTCTCTTCCTTGCGGTGTATCCCATGGGTCCCGCATCGACAAGCCCTCGAGCACTTCATGGTTGAACTCCGGATGCCTTGTTTTGTTCCTCTAGATCTTGCCGAGCAGGAACAAGCGTCGCCCGAGTGCTTTCTTGAGTGAAACCATGTAGCGCTTCTTGGGATCTTCGAGTGGTGTGTGTTTTTTTGAAGAAAAAGTACTCCTATTTTGGTGTAGCCCCCGAGCCTCTTGCTATTTGAAACAAGGAGCTAGAGAGTCTTGTCTTGAAATTGCTCTGATTCTTCGTCAAAGGGTTCCCGAGCATATACCCGAGTTCTATATCAAAAAGATCTCGGATATAGCTCGGTCCGGGTTCTTTTTGTCGTGAGGCCTTGAAATAGTCTGTCTTGAAGAAGTCTTTTTGGTGACATGCGCTTTTTCAAAGAAAAAAGTGCACTCACTGAGTGTAGCCCCTGAGCCTCTTGCTATTTGGAACAAAAAGTTGGAGGGTCTTAAATCTGAGTTGTTCAAAGAACTGAAAACCTCTCCTGTTGCAGCCCCCGAGCATATATCTAGGTTCTTTTATTCAAAAAGAACTGGATCTTGGCATATTCTCTGGTAGTCTGCTGTTGTCAGATGTAGTTGTATGGTGGTGGTTGAGTGTAAACGTTGTTTGTTCACGAGTTGTACAATGTTGGTATATTCTTCTGAATATGCTTATTCTTGAGTACTGTTCCTTCACGCATGAGTCCTCTTTAATTGAATTCTATCATTTCACTGTGTCCTTTGTTAGATTTGTTCCGTTGGTGCTCCTGGTCCATGTGCACCGCTTCTTTGGTCTATAAATACTCTCCTGGTGTGTTGTTTTGATTCATCGAGCATTTTGTTACGTGGTCTGAAATCTCCGTAGTCATGAATATGATAGTTTCTGAAGTAGAGCAGCCCCCGAGCGTATTTTGTAGTTCTTGTATATCTTGTCGTAGTTGGAGGGAGTCTTATGACAGAGATTAGAGGTAGACTAATCTCGCAGCGGCATTGTACTAGGAGGTACGTGGCGGTAGTTGGAGAAAGTCTTGTGATGTGAGATACGTTCCTTCATCCAGCAGTTCTGGGTAGATCCCCCTTGCCTGCCCTACGACTGTCCAGTGCATATCTACGCCTGATCCGGTGTCACATCGGACTTGGGTAGACAGATGCCTGCTGGCCTTCCCTGGTCCATGTTGTCCCGCCGTGCTGCTGACTTCCGCCTCGGATGTACTGCGTTCGTCCTTTGAAGAAAACAGTGTAGCTGAGTGCGGTTTGTTCTACCGAGTAGCAATTTGGAACACGTAGTCGTTCCAGAGCCTAGTTGTGTCCGGGTTCCTTTTTGCTACCTTGCTCGTCATAGTACCGAGTTCGTTGGGTCTTGTAAGATGTGTAATCTTGTATTTTTTGAAGCCATTTATAATGGAAAGAATCTTGTCTTCTGAGTTGTCATTCTTTTTTCTACTGATGTCCTGGTTGTTTATGAGATTCCAGAGTTCTTTCTATAAGAACCGAGTTCTTGTGTTCCTTATGAGGTAACCCTTCGTTTTTTCTTGGTTGATGAGTTCTTTTTGTAGCAATATGATAACTCTGCCGTGGTGCTGGATGGATAAGTCTGAAATCTGCCCATTAAACTGTACCCTTGTGTAGAAGTGTATCATCCGTCATTTCAGTTGTGCCAGTTGTGTTTCAGAAATGGACCGTTGCATTCTCATGCCATGTTTAAACGGACCTAGTGGGCCGCATTTTTATTGCTGTAAAAATCTATTTAAAGGCCTTCTTTCTTCTTTTTCTTTGTTGCCCTGCTTTTGCCTTGAAACCCTAGTCCTCACTCCGCCGTCGCCATTGTCGTCGTCATCTGAGCGCCGCCGCCTGAGCATCATCATTTCTTAGTGCCTTATTGCTTTCGCTGGTATATGGGTAGGAAGAAATCAGCAAGCAAGTCCTAGGCAACCTTTGTAGATGAGGAGACATCACTTTCTATGATTGAAAATCAAGAATTCATGGCCATGAGGGCTGCTCAGAAGGTCTAGCCAGCTCTGACTACGACTGAGGATCAGTTGCGCGAGCTTGTCAGTGATTGCCTGATCCAGGACAAGGAGATTGCTGAATGGAGAGCTCCAGGCCAGCATCGGGTCCCAACTCTAGGCCCTGGTGAGATTGCTCTTTTTGTATCATTTATCCGTGTTGGACTCTGCCTTCCTGCCTCAGCTTTTCTTCATCGATTTCTCAGTTATTTTGGGATTAGCTTGAACCATCTTACTCCCAATGTTGTCCTGCATCTTTCTGTTTTTGTTCATCTTTGTGAAACTTTTCTTGGAATTCCTCCTTCTCTTTCTCTCTTTTGTTACTTCTTCCGTCTGAATCTCCAACCCCACAGCGATGACACCCATGTTCTTGGTGGCTATGGGATTCAGTTTCATCAGGGTCGTAAGAGTAAATTCTTTGATTATGACTTGGTTGATTCTGTGAGGGATTAGCGTGCCGACTAGTTTTATGCCACCAATATGATTCCTCCTCTTGCTGTTCATTCTGGTTTTGGTCCCGTGGTTAATGACCGATGGAAAAAGAATTCCCTTACGGTGGATGAGCTCCAGGCGATCAAGCCGTTTCTTAAGAGGATATGTGCTCTAAAACAGCAAGGCTTGACCGGCTTCAGGATCGTTTCCAGTTTTCTTCGCCGCCGTGTTCAACCTCTGAAGGAGCGAGAGAATTACAGTTTGAATACTCTGGGGCGGAGGACCCTATGTATGGTCCCTGCCCTTGAGTTGACTGGTGAGGAGGTGCTCGAGCGCCTTCACAAGATGTTGAAATGAGTAAGCGTCGTCCAACATACTATCCCTGAGTATTGTGCTAACAACCCGCCTCCTGCTGTGAGTTGTTTTTTCTTATGCGGGTATTTTTCGTATTTCCTTTGCTGTCTCCACTTTTCGCTTAATCTTTCTCGTCTGGTTGTTTTACTCTTTTATAGGAATTGGGGTGCAACTTCATTGATCCGATCCCCCTTGATGACTGCCCTGCCATTGTGGAGACTGGGGAGAATCTTGCTGGGGCATCTTTAACCAGTAAGTTTCAAACCACCATGATGTTTCCTGGTGTTTCTTCCGCAGTTCTTGACACATATGTAGGGTATGTTCCTCGTCCAGTTCCTCGAGCTCCTCACAATGTCGAAAAAAGGGGGCAAGCGGATTGTTCTTCTTCTGGTTTGTTTGCTACCAAGAAGTCTCGCAAATCGAGTACTTGTCTAGGTACTCAAGTTATAGGTAGCTTGCTCCTAGGTGAGCATATTAATATGTTTTGTCTTTTTGTTGTTTGTTTTTGCCTTTAACCGAGTACTTTTCTTCTTTTTCAGATGGTGTTGTGGTTGCCATGTTTGAGAGTGAGGAAGATGAGGATGATGATGCGGCCCTTGTTATGCGTTGGTGAGTTGTTTTCTTGTTTTTCTGCTGTTGAACACCTCTTTTTGTTCTGACTTTGACCTTGTTCTCTTGTAGTAAGCGGTCGTCGACCTCGAGTTCTTCTGGGGCTCCGGTACCGACCACGCCACTCCTGTCGCAGGGTGGTGGTGTTATTTTTGCTGCTATAGTTCCCCCTCTAAGGCCTTCTGTTGATTTTATGAAGAAGAAGATAGTTGAGTGATTGCATCCTCGTTCTGTTTCTTTGCTTTTGTTTTCCTTTTTTCTGATTCATATTCTTATCGTCGAGTTTCCTTATCATCTTGCAGACCCTCACCTTCCCTTAACCCTCAGTCGACCTCTTGTCAGTCTTCTGGTTTGCCCCGATGTACTTTGTCTCAGGATCCTGAATGTACAGTCGGCGAGGTGGCTGTGAGGGAGACAGGGTTCTCTGGTGATCACATTGCTGCTGATTTGCTAGCTCTAGAGGTGACCGTGGTCGTGGTGGTGGAGCCATCTAAGGAGGTAGCAAGGGCTTCCCAGGGTACGGCCCTGCTCTTGTCTTCTTTGCCTCGGCCGGCTTCTCCCTCTGCTCCTCTTGCTAGTGGCGTTCAGCGTTTGGATGATGATGTGGTGCAACAATTTGATGCAACTCATCGATTGTCAGAGATGACCGCTACCTGAGGAACCTTTGCGACTTCTTTTGGGGAAAAACTCCAGATAAGTTTTTTTTCTGAAGTTCTTTCTTTGGATGTTTGTCTTTCTTCTGTTCTTATGTCTTGTTTTTCTCTCTCTCCTTTGTTCAGTCTTTTTCTCGGGATCATACCGGCTTCTTTTTCTCATCTGAAACCGAGAAAAAGTTATCTTCTAAGGTTAGTGTCCTAAAACAGAGCTTGACCTCTGTCGGGCTAAGATGGAGATCGAGCGTCAAACGCACCAAATGGAGGAAAAAGCTCTCCGTGCCCAGGTGGTTGAGGCAGAAAAGCGGAGGGATGCTGCTGTCCAGGAGGCCTTAAAGAATGTGGAGGCCATGAAGAATGAGTGCATTGGTATTGTGGGTTCTTTTTGTTTCCTTTTGTATTTAAATTTCCCTTTCTGCTGACTTGTTTTTTGGTGCCTGGTCTAGCTCTTCGAGTTGAAAAGCTGAAGCTCTCGGAGGGTATTGAGGAAATGAAGACACTTGCTCGCAATAGTCACAACAGGGCTGGAGAGGTAATTACTCGTGCTAAAGAACTCGGGCTTGCCAAGTTGATTAGGCGTGGAGTTGACAGGGATCTTGTGCAGGTCCAAAAAACGGTTGAAGTCTTGACTGGTAAGTTGGCGACGGCTACTGAGAACTGGAATGCTTTGTGGAAATCATTTCGGTTAGTAGCCGATCTTCTCCGGACTCCATCGGATGATGGTCAATCTTGGGCTCAGTTTATTCCCCAAGTTCTGGCCCGTTTCCAGGAGTTCGTGAAGAGGTGCGCCCAACTATGTACCAGAAATATTCTTGCCCAGGTCCGGGTTCTTGCTCTGGAGATGCCTTTGTCCAAGATTGTAGAGAAAGCCGAGAGTCAAGAATATTTGGATGCCGTTGAAAAGGTGGAGCCTAAGGTCAAAGATTTAGCTAGGAGGATCGTAGATAATCTTAATATTGATATTTTTTCTCCTGATGACGATGCTTGATGTAATTGACCTTTGTATTCCAGACTCTGTAATAGGATATTATACTTGTTTTTGAATGAAGATCTTTTATTTTTTTTGTCTTCTTTGCCTGGATGTCTTTGATTTTGACAAGTGCTTGTCATGCTTTCGTCTACGCCGTGTAAACAACTCGGTATTTCTAGATTGTTGTCTTGACAAACTTTCTTGATTTGTCGAGTGCTTGTCTGGCTTTCGTCTGCGCCGTGTAAACAACTTGGTATTTGTAAATCGTTGTCTTGACAAACTTTCTTGATTTATCGAGTGCTTGTCTGGCTGTCGTGTATACAACTCGGGGTAAGTAGATCTTTGTCTTTACAACCTTTTTGTTCTTGTTAGTACTAAAAAGACTTAGGACCAGCGATCTCAAGCATCTTCAGCTTCTTCTTTTTAGCTTTTTACTTAACTCAAGATGTGGCCAGCATCTGGCTCTTTCCCTGGTTGTAAAAACATCTTAGGATCGGTTCAGGTGTTAGCTTATTAGCTACCCTCATCGGCGGGCTCAAGCATCTTTTTAGCTTTTTTGCTCTCAGCCGGTATGCTCAGGCATAGTTTCAGCCATTTTGCTTTTTGGTTCGGGTGTTAGCTTATTAGCTACCCTCATCAGCGGGCTCAAGCATCTTTTTAGCTCTTTTGCTCTCAGCCGGTATGCTCAGGCATAATTTCAACCATTTTGCTTTTTGGATCGGGTGTTAGCTTATTAGCTACCCTCATCGGCTGGCTCAAGCATCTTTTTAGCTCTTTTGCTCTCAACCGGTATGCTCAGGCATAATTTTAGCCATTTTGCTTTTTTGGATCGGGTGTTAGCTTATTAGCTATCCTCATCGGCGGGCTCAAGCATCTTTTCAGCTCTTTTGCTCTCAGCCGGTATGCTCAGGCGTAATTTCAGCCATTTTGCTTTTTGGGTCGGGTGTTAGCTTATTAGCTACCCTCATCGGTGGGCTCAAGCATCTTTTTAGCTCTTTTACTATCAGCCGATATGCTCAGGCATAATTTCAGTCATTTTGCTTTTTGGATCGGGTGTTAGCTTATTAGCTACCCTCATCGGCTGGCTCAAGCATCTTTTCAGCTTTTTTGCTCTCGGCCGGTGTGTTTAGTGAAAACTCGGAAAAAGTCATAATAAGACATATGTTGTCGAAGAACACTATCTTTATTGATCATGAACGTTTACATGCTTAGTGAAAACAAATAGGGGAAAGCCATAATAAGACATATGTTGTTGAGGAACACCATCTTTATTGATCATAAACGTTGATCTCTTGTGGCTTATATATATGTTCTTCCTTGTGTTGTTTTCATGCGTAGAATCTTCTTAGTTGGCTGATGTGCCATGTATTGTTGACTTCTTTTTCATCTTCAGTTATCAACTTGTACGTGCCTAGTCCGGTGACTTTTGTGATAATAAAAGGACCTTCCCATGGACTGAGTAGTTTATGGCGTCCATCAGTTTTTTGTATCCTTCTTAATACTAGGTCTTCGATTTGGAGTGATTGAGGCTGGGTATTCTTGTTGTAGTGGCGTCTTAAACCTTGGAGGTATCTGGCTGATTGAAGGGTAGCGTTTACTCTGACTTCTTCTATACTGTCGAGTTCTAATCTTTGGGTGTGTTCTGCTTCTCCTTCGTCATATTGTTCTATCCTTGGTGATGTCCAGATCAAGTCGGCAGGTAGTATGGCTTCTGATCCATAAACTAGGAAGAAAGGTGAATATCTGGTGGCTCTGCTTATTTGAGTTCGTAGCCCCCATACTACTTTGGGTAATTCTTCAATCCATTTGGATCCATAGTCCACTAGTTCTTCATACAATCTTGGTTTTAATCCGGCTAGTATGAGTCCATTAGCCCTTTCTACCTGTCCGTTGGCTTCTGCATGTGCGACTGATGCATAATCTATGTCGAAGCCGCAATCCTGTGCCCAACTTTGGAATTCTGTAGCTGTAAAGGGAGAACCCAAATCCGTGAAGATTCGATTAGGCATGCCGAAACGGTGCATAATGTCTTGGATGAACTCGACTGCTTTGGCTGCGCTGTATTTTGCGAGTGGTTTGTATTCAATCCACTTGGTGAACTTGTCAATTGCTACAAAGATGTACTCAAAACCGCCCTTTGCTTTCTTAAGAGGTCCTACTTGATCCAGCCCCCAGCAGAAGAAAGGCCAAGCGTGTGGGATGCAGATGAGATTGTGAGCTGGTACATGAGCTTGTCTTGCGAACATTTGACAACCTTTACATTTTCTGACAAGTTCTTCTGCGTCTTTCAAAGCGGTTCGCCAGTAGAATCCGGTGCGGAATGCTTTGCCGACTAGTGTTCTTGAAGCGGCATGATTTTCACAGCAACCTAAGTGTATTTCGTCTAAGATCTTTTTGCCTTTTTCAAACGAGACATAATTTAGGAGTACTCCTGATGATGCGGCTCTTCTGTATAGCTTGTCCGCTACTAGGACGTAGTTCTTGCTTCTGCGAACAACTCGGGTAGCCTCCGCTTTATCTGCTGACAACTTATTCTCTTTGATGTAATCGATAAAAACCTGGGTCCATGAGGTGGCGATTACCAAAATCTGGGTGCCTTTAGCTGGGAGTTCAGGGGTTATCTCACCGGGTTGTTTGATAGAGGGAGCTGATAACTCCTCTATAAATACGCCAGGTGGTACCTTCACCCTGTCCAATATGAGCTTGGCGAGGACGTCTGCCGCAATATTAGAATCGCGCAGGACATGTAGAATTTCCAATCCTTGAAAATGTTTTTCGAGTTTTCGTATTTTAGCACAGTAAGCGTCCATGTTTTCTTTGGTGCAGTCCCAATCTTTGTTGACTTGGTTGACGACTACCGCTGAATCGCCATATACGAGTAATCGCTTGATTCCAAGGGTAATTGCCACTCGGAGCCTGTGGATGAGGGCTTCGTATTCTGCTTCATTGTTTGTTGCTTGCCATAATATCTGAAGGACATAGTTGAGTTGCTTTCCGTCTGGAGAGATGAAGAGAACGTCTGCACCGGCTCCGCCTAGCTTGAGTGATCCATCAAAGTACATCTTCCAATGGTCAAGGATGATATTTGACATAGGTTGTTGAATTTCTGTCCACTCGGCAACAAAATCGGCAAGGGCTTGAGATTTAATTGTCTTCTGTGGGGTGAAATCGATATTGAGAGCACCAAGTTTAACTGCCCACTTAGATATGCGCCCTATTACGTCTCTATTGTGTAGGATGTCTCCGAGTGGGAAATCTGTCACCACGATAATCTTGTGGCTTTTTCAAAATAGTGGCGAAGCTTGCGTGAAGTGATCAAGATGGCGTAGAGTAGTTTTTGCACATGCGGGTACCGGATTTTTGATTCTGACAGTACTTCGCTGATGTAGTATACGGGGCGTTGTACTTTATATACGCGCCCTTCTTCTTCTCTTTCTACGACTATTGCTATGCTGATCACAGTAGAAGTTGCCGCAATGTACAGCATCATGTCTTCATTTTTCTTTGGAGGTGTGAGAACGGGCGAGGAGGTGAGGTATGCCTTAAGTCTTTTGAAAGCTTCGTTGGCTTCTTCGGTCCACTCGAACTTGTCTGTCTTCTTTAATAGTTTAAAGAAAGATAACCCTTTTTCGCCAAGTCTTAATATAAAACGATTGAGGACCACCATGCAGCCTATTAGTTTCTGCACATCTTTGACACTTTGAGGAGGACCCATTTCTGTTATGGCTCGAATTTACTTGGCGCTGGCTTCGATTCCACGATGACTGACCAAGAATCCAAGTAGTTGTCCTGAAGGAACTCCGAATACACACTTGTTTGGGTTCAATTTCCACCTCCACCTTTTCAGGTTTTCAAAGGTTTGCTTTAAGTCTTCAAATAGTGTGTCTGGGTTCTTTGTTTTTACTACTACGTCATCCACGTATGCCTCTACGTTTTCGCTGATCTGATCACCAAGGCACGTTTGGATAGCTGTTTGGTATGTGCCACCAGCATTCTTGAGTCCAAACGACATGGTCTTGTAGCAATAGGCACAGAACGGAGTGATGAAAGATGTCTTGCTCTGGTCTTGTTCCTATAATGCGATTTGGTGATATCCTGAATAACAATCAAGAAAGGATAATAGGGCAGATCCTGCTGTTGAATCAACTATCTGATCAATGTGTGGTAGCCCGAATGGATCTTTCGGACAGTGTTTGTTGAGATCTGTGTAGTCGACGCACATACGTCACTCGTCCGTATTCTTTTTTTGTACTAGAACTGGGTTTGCTAGCCAATCTGGATGAAGGATTTCTCTGATGAATCCGGCTGCCATTAGCTTTGTGATTTCTTTTTTTAATTTCTGCCTTCTTGTCGGGTGAGAATCGTCATAGCCGTTGCTTCACAGGCTTGGAGCCTTCATTGATATCGATTCTGTGCTCAGCCAACTCTCTTGGGACACCTGGCATGTCGGCAGGCTTCCAAGCGAAGATATCTTTGTTATCCCGAAGAAAGTTAGTGAGCGCGAGTTCCTATTTTGCCGAGAGGTGGGCGCTAATGGTTGCCGTCTTGGAGGGATCACCGGTGCCCAGGTCGATTTGCTTGACGTCGACTTTTTTTGGTGGTGCGAGGATGCTGGGCTTTTTAGCCGATATCTCTAGTTCTTATGGGCTCATTTATGCAGCAATAGTGGCTATTTCTTTTCTACCATTGGCGGTTTGTGCTTTGGCTGCAATTTGAATTGCCTGAACGTCGCAGTCAAAAGCGCGCTTCAAATCACTTCGAAGGGAAAGGACACCGTTAGGCCCTGGCATCTTAAGCAATAGGTACGGGTAATGCGGTATCGCCATGAATTTTGCTAGTGCTGGGCGCCCGAGGATTGCATGATATGATGAATCGAAGTCTGCAACTTCAAACTCGATGAACTCTGTTCGGTAGTTTGAGGGAGTTCCAAAAGTAACCGGTAGAGTGATTTGTCCAAGTGGCATGGCTGCCTTGCCGGGTATTATCCCATAAAAAGGGGTGCTCGTTGATGTAATCATCCCGACAAGTTGTAGTCCCATCTTCCTTAGCGTTTCTGAAAAAATGATGTTGAGTCCAGCTCCCCCATCGATTAGTACTTTTGTGACAGTCATACAGGCGATAGTTGGATCTAGAACCAGTGGGTAATGGCCTGCATTTCCTGCGCTAGTCCATTGGTCTTCTCTTGAAAACTGGATTGGATACTGTGACTAATTGAGATATCTTGGAGTAGCCGGTTCTGCTGCCATGATGGTTCGTAGAGCTAGCTTTTCTTGATGTTTGCTTCTGGAATCTGGGACCCCAGCGAAGATCACTGCTACTGTCCCCCTAGATTTTTGGAATCCCTTGTCTTCGTGGTTGTCTTCATCTTTTTTCTGATTGTCTTCTTTAGTGTTTACCTTATTATCTTTTCTTGTGTATCGATTGTTGAAGGTGTAGCAATTTCCGATGGTGTGATTTCCTTTAGGGTGCCAGATGCAATGCATGTTTTCAATTTCGTCATACCTTCTAGGTTTGGAAAACTTCCTTGATTTGTCATCCACCGCTACGGTGTTGTCTGGCCCATGTTTTCTTTCCTGATGTCTGATGTTTCGATGATTTAGCTTGTCCGGGTTGTCTTGGTTGTTTCTGTACGGGAACCTTTCTCGTGTCTTCTCCTCTGCAGTAATCATCTTTTCTACTGTATGTCTGAATTCTTCATTGTTTCTCGGGTTTTCTTTGCAGAAGTCTTGAAATTGCCACCTAGCCATAATTCCGTGAGAGCGCTTCGATTACTTCTCGTTCGGTGATGTCATGTACTTGAGCACGTAGTTCACCAAATCGTCGATAGTAATTTCTGAGACTTTTGTCTCCTTTCTGCTTGAGTCCTTTTAATTCTACATGGGTGATGGGGTGCGTATTGATACCCACGAAATTTTCACAGAAAACTCTTTGTAAGTCCTCCCAATTTCTGATTGACCCTGGATTTAATTTGTCGAACCATTGGAGAGGCATGGTTTCTAGGGCCATGGGAAAAAATAAGGCCTTGATATCGTCGTCTCCTCCGGCTAGTTCAATCGACTGCTAGTAAATCCTGAGCCACTGCCTTGGTTCGGTCTTACCATCATATTTAGAGTGGTTGGATGGCTTGAACTTGTGAGGTAGTCGTTTTGAAGCAAGTCTGTTTGCAAAACAGGGGAATCTATCGTGCGTTCCGGCTTCTGTGTATTCTGATTTGGCATCTCCTTCTAGCCAACTGTTGTCTTGATGAGAGTAGTTCTGCGGGGCTGTCTGAATAGGTACTTTGCTTGTAGTCTTTCTTGGTTGTTCGACTCGGTAGTTTTGACTATGGTCCCTTCTACTTTCTCTGTTGTGAGTTCCACTTGGTCCGAGTCTCTCGAAAGCAGACTTCTTTTGATTTTGATCTTCTTGTCTATGAGATGTTGACCTGGCAGGTAGTCTTGAGCGGGTCTCTCCGTCGTGTACCCTTAGGGCTATTGACCGAAGAAGGTCTCGGAGCTGTTCCTGTTTTTCACTGGGAAGAGATGTCGCTCCGAGTTCTTCTAGTGCTTCTCGGATCCTATTGTAGGATGTATTCGCCGCGCGTCTTTCTTCGACTTCTTGTTCTGATTTTCTTCTATTGTACTCGGTCAGATCTGACTCATATTTAACCCAAGCTTCCTTGCGCTGCCTAGCATGGCGTTGGCGTCCTTGTTTCAATTTGTTTCTTCTTTCTCTTGCTTGCTTCTGATGTTCGGTCTCACCATCGTGCCCCTGGATAAAGGGTGAAATGTTGGACTCTGATTCATCCGATGACTTGATGTCGGGTGCTTCTGGGGGGACCAATGGTGATCGAGGACGGCGAATCATGAATACTTCTCGTGCGTGAATTGTTATGTTATCGGCGTTGGTTTCCATACTGTCGGAGTCGTTGATAACTTTTGTAGATGCTTCAAGGTCGCAGATCGAATCTCCTTCTTGGTAGGGTAGAATTGTTGTTGTCGTCGTGCCGACTAGTCAGGTACCGCTATCCTCAGGAACAGAACCTGGCCAGTGGACGATGCAGTCTTGAGATGTTATAGTTAGTACGAGACCTTCCTGAGCTCCTTTCAGTGGCATTCTAAGCACCGGATCGAGGGATCCTTCGGGCCGTGCCTGATAAGATCTCGCCATGTTGTGGAGTCCGAACGGAAAAGGGCCCAACTTCTTGAAAGGACTATGAGTGTATTCCGGGTTGAATTCTTGATAGACCGAGGCCACGTTCTGGAACCCTGCCGGAAAAGAACTTGGTCTCTCGAAAGAACTCGGGTAAGACTCCATCTCGGATGCGGAGCCTGAGTTTGAGTCGGATGCGTAAAGCCGCGTAATCTGAGTTGGATCGGACATCACGAGCTGTGCGAATCTTCCGGCGAGTTGATCTGTCGTAGTCGCCGAAATAGAAAGGTCTTCATGGTAGTCCGAATCTTCGAGGAGACGGCTTTGGAGCTTGCCATCGTCGCCTGCCTCGCAGATCCATGAACCGAAGATGAAGGTTGATCCCGTCGAGAAGATCATGTTGTCGAGGTCCGTCGAGCTCTCGGATGCAAATTCGCCGAAAACCCCTACCTGGCGCGCCAGCTATCGATGTTTCACCACCGATAGCCTGCCACGGGGGTACCCGGGGCAGTTTGTTTGGACTTCAGCGTATGCAGAACTCGATGGTAAACGCAAGAGACAGTCGATTTATCCTAATTCGGGCCCTCGACCGTGATCGAGTAATAGCCCTACGTCCAGTCGGCGTTAGCCTTTGCGTTGGATTGATTGTAAAGTGTTGTCTCTAACTCTCTTCTCCAAGAACCCCCATCTAAGGAGCCCTGCCCTCCTTTATATAGTCAGACGGCCAGAGTCATAGTCGGTTTACAATATAAAGTCCTAGTAGGATTACAGAGTAGTATTACTACTAGGATTATATGGGAGGAATCCTAATCAAACTAGATTTCCTCTCTTCCTTGCGGTGTATCCCGTGGATCCCGCATCAACAGTATCTCTATTTTTTATCAATAATGGCATACAAAAAAATAAGGACCAACATCAAGGCAGGTGCTATCTCTATATTGCTTCCAGGAATTATAAACCTGATTAGGGTGAATATAGCACTAGTAACTTCAGTACATTGATCCAGATGTATAGGATATGTCACCAGTTAAGCAACCACTATAGGTTCCTGGAAAACTAATTAGGACACCAACAAATATATGTCATAATAATATTTATAATACAGGGAGCTGTGTAAAAAAAACTGACGTAATGCTTGAGTACATATGTGCATTGGGCAAAACCAGTTAAGTGAAACACCTAAAGCACAAGCACTAGCAGGTAGCAGCCATCACAGGTACCTGCAGCCCTGCACACATCAACCAAGAGGTTATGAACTGCTGGGAAAGGTGGCAGCAGTAAGTGTAAAATCGTAAGAAAACTTGCTTATATGGATAAATAAATGAAACTATTGTTTATGCTAAATCTGAACTTTATGTTTGAATAGGAACATGTATCCTCACCGTGCAAAAAGAAGTGTAAAATTGGAGCTAGTCTGTAAGCTTGCAAAAGTCAGAAACCATTAGCATCGGCCTCCACTAACTGTTGGATGAAAGATTCTCTCTTAAATTGCTAGCTACATATACTTAAAGTTAAAGAAGGTGCAATGAATTTATGGGCCTGAACTGGCATTTCATCAAACATCTAGAGTTCATGCACTGGAAGGACAGAGAAGCAACACAGGAAAATAACCTTGTGCGTCACATGGTCCGCGACACGATGACGGTGACAAGAACGCGGTAGTGGACGGCGAAGGTGGCCACAAACAGCACTGCAGTAATGGTTGTTCGTCCTGTAAAGAAGAAAGAAGACATAGCTTGCATTATGTTGTTATTAGTAGTCCACTCCAAAAATACACATACATACCCCAAGGTTTTACACATACCTGAGGAAAGACCGGTAGGAGCATCAGGATAAGAGAGTCTAAGGCAACCATCTGTAGCATAAAATTCATGAACCTGCATTATATGGCATGGACAGGAACTTGCAAGGCAAACGAAACGGTGTAAAATTTCACAGGAAAAGGCAATTTTATTTTTTAAATCCAGTACCAGGCTAACAACGACAAAGTAAAATTGTGGCAGTGCATAAACAAAATTTGAAGGTAAACATGGAATCAATTTGTACTGGCTAATGTAACCAAGTACAGACATGATGAAGTAGACGAAAAACCACTGAACCGTAGATTGGTTTTCACTTATATAGATGAACCTGTACTATAGCAGCAGAGGGGGACATGAGCAGAAAACGTGGAATATGTACGTAGTACCACGGATTTGAGGATCGAAGAGGCACTCGAACCACGGGTTGCTGAGGAAGCACCCAGATCCGGCCTGTGGAGTCCTTCGCGTCGGCTAGCTGTCAGCCCAGTGGGCTCCTTCGCGGCGGGCGGCATGGCAGCCGCGGATCCGGTCGCCCCTCACATGTGAGGAGATGGAGGACCCGGGGGGGAAGGGGGGAGCGCAGGAGGCCGCCGCGACCCACGGGTGAGGATCTGGAGGAGGGAGGCGGATCGGTGGAAGGGAAACGAGCCCTAACCTCGAAGAGCCGGCTGAGATTGGACGGATCGGCCTTCTCCGCTTGCTGCGACGCCGCTGGAGAGGAGGGGGCGGACGCATCTCCGACGCCGACGAGGGGCCGTCACCGCCTTCGAGGGGACGGGTGTGCCTGTGTGCGTGTGTGGCGCGGGTGGTTGTGTGCGTGTGTGGCTGTGTGCGGCTGGATGCGGGGTATACGAGTTGGAGTTTTCCGAGTGTCCAAGGATCTGACGCTCGGCAAATTTCATCTTTGCTGAGTGTCAGAAGAGGTATACTCGACAAATCTAGTTTTTTTTATTTTCTTTTATTTTCTTTTTTTTATAATGTATTTTTCTAAATTTGTTCTGATGTATTTTAAAAATATCTTGTTAAATTCACTTAATAATATATATTTGGTTTTTATACAAATATTATTCTATTATTTTATGTTGTTATAGCTCAAATTTAATTTATATTAATTAAAATTCTATAATTATATTTAATAAATTAAAATTATGAAACGGGTCTAAAAAATTATCAAAATTTCACACCAAACAATCTATGTTCTCTATTGTCTATATAAAAAATTTTGAAATCAAACCCCAATTCGTCCATCACTTTGATTCCAAATCTTACCGAATCTTTCTCATCGCTACTATTCTTCTTCTAAGATGCTTCGGTTTGTAAACATCGTGCGTGACAAAACATGCGAAACCTTATTATTTTTTTACCACAACCTCCACGTAGGATATCATCACATCATAACAAATCTCATGATTTGCAAACTTCGTTTGCTTTTTTTAGAATTTAAAAATTATTCGGCCACATGTTTGTGATCGTGTTTCCTGAACGAGATGTTCAAAATTTCTTTTCCTTTCCAAGGTAAGGTCTCACACTGGACTCAATAACATGACTATCATTTTTCTACTCATTTTATTCTATTATTTGAATCACTTGCAGTTCAAATTTGATTTAAACCAAAAAATTTCTTGAAATGCAATAAATTAATTAAATATAGCAAACAGATCCAGAAATATACCAAATTTTAACATGGAGTACCACATGTTGTATGTGTAGAGTAGAAAAAGTTTGAAGGTCAGAAGAGAAAAAAAACTTATTTATTTGCTGAGTGTCAAAAAAAACACTCAGCAAATAAGGGGTTTGCCGAGGGCAAAAAAAACACTCGGCAAACCGGCTTTGCCGAGTGTTTTTTTTGACACTCGGCAAACCCCCTTCTTTGCCGAATGTTTTTTTTGACACTCGGCAAACCGGCTTTTTTGCCGAGTGTAATTATTTTGCCGAGTGTTTTTCACACAGCACTCGGCAAATAGCTTGTTTGCCGAGTGTTCGAAGGATTGCACTCGGAAAACCCCCTTGCACGCAGCAAATTGACTGCTTCCGGTAGTGCCTATTTACCACCTAACAGCTTTCCCAGCTAAAAAATGGTTGATTAAGAGAATTGATAAGATTAGAAGAAGCTTCTTATGGTGTTGGGGAAACACCAGATAATGTTAACGGCGTCCATTCACTAATTAATTGGCCAATAACATGCCTCCCAAAACAGAAAGGCGGACTAGGAATCCTAGACCTAGAAAGATTTGCAGGAGCACTCAGGTTGAGATGGC